>NC_068369.1:22490059-22512559 GCF_020536995.1 Dreissena polymorpha | reverse complement strand
GTGCCTTCAGCGCTTTGATTTACCTCTTCCACGCATAAACGTAATTTTGAATACATGGCGCTCTGAAACAAATGTATTTTAAATGTTTATGAATGTATGAAACATGGCCAATAACCATTCAAGTATTTAAAGGTTTAAAAAATAAGTTGGTTTTATACCGGATGTACAAAATCTTCAACAGACAAATATATGTCCAAAATGTATTTCTGAAACAAATGCTTTATTGGTATGGCTACAAGTGAAAATGACATGCGCTTTTGAACCTTCTTGATGGCTTCATGATGTCTCCGAAAAAACACACTGTGTGTTCATTTTAAACAAGCATGTCGTGTTGTTGTTTTTTCAAACAATAACAGTAGATCATGTATGTCACACGTGCCATTCTGATTATTACGCTTTGAGCTGCGTGAAGTTGGCACTGCCATCGACATTCGAATATCGAACTGGGGCATTTGTCGAGCATGCTCTGACACCGACGAATGACGAGCTAGCTTTTATATCGACATGCGGCAAAAGTCCCGAATATCGAGCTGGGGCGAATGTCGAGCCAGGTCTGACATCGACATTCGGTACTTGTCCCGAATATTGAGCTGAAGCGAATGTGGAGCCAGCTCTGACATCGACATTCTGCAAAAGCCTCGAATATCGAACTGGTGCGAATGCCGAGTCGGCTCTGACATCGACGTTCGGCCATTGTCCCGAACATTCGGCACTAGTCCCGAATATCAAGCTGGGGCAAATGTCGAGCCAGCTGTGACATCGACATCCGGAAAAAGTCCCGTATATCGGGCCGGGGCGAATGTCGAGCCAGCTCTGACATCGACATTGTGCAAAAGTCCCGAATATCGAGCTGGGGCGAATGCCGATCCAACTCTGACATCGACAGTCTACACTATTCCCGAATATCGATCTGGGCGAATGTCGAGCCAGCACTTACATCGACATTCGGCAAAAGTCCCGAATCTCGAGCTGAAACGAATGTCGAGCCAGCTCTGGCATCGACATTCGGCAAAGTCCAGTGTATTTTTTTACATCGTCGGCACTCTGTGCTGTGGTGGTCGCGGCTGCATTGTCATACAAAGTTTGTGCATATTATGATTGGAAACATGTTTTTCGTATGATATTACTAAAACGTTTGCTGGCGAAAACATTCAATTAATTTTCAATTACGGCATGTTTATTTGATGCTACTTTATTTATGTCTTATCAGTCGTTATAATATGTAACTTAACATGGGTGGAGGGCATGCGTATACGAGACTTAACTGCGTTTAAGTGAGGTTGTTTGTAACTGACTTACAAAACGGCGTCGTTTTTGTTATTTTCGTAAGAGAGAAGCGCGTATTTTTTTTACCGCGTAGACACTTTATATGTGTATGTATTGTTAATGAATACGCCCTTTGGGCTTTTCTGTGTGTATGCTTCCCTCGTTTTTTTCAAGATCGAAAACGTCGAAAAAAAGTTATTTAAAGAAGCGCGTTCACAAATGCGTCGTTTATTTACTTGACTTACGAGATTGGGTATGCATGGATAATATATTATCTGATATTTAACCGTATTTGCGCATATGAACATTAAAATAAAACACAAAGCACGATTATCTTAATTTCCCGACGTTTTTTCTATAATAATTAATATATTGAAGATATAAGAGTGTAAATCCCCCTTTCGGAAACTAACTTGTTTATGCACATGTTATGCTCTGACTTTCAAACGAAAAACACAGCTCATGCCTATGTTAGACGGTTTTACACGACATTACTGTTGTGAATAATTTCCGCATTGGTACGAACGTATTGAAGATCTTTTTTGTCATTAGAGGTCAGGAGTTAACATTTTATATTGCTTTGCAATTGACGCAGTATGTAATATGTGATGAATTGCTAGCTTTAAGTTATTATATCTAAGGTGAAATACACTGCTGCGATTGTTTTCTCACATATTTAACACAGTAATTTAAGGCATTTGATGGTATTATTATACAGTGTAATTTTTGAACGTGCATTTTAAATACGTATCAAGAGTATACCTAAAACGGAATACAACGCTTTCTATTTCCCGGTAACAAAACGATAGTTAAAGGTTTAAAATAGAACGCGTAACTAAGTTTGTGCCTTTTTAGAAAGCGAAAGGTACATGACAATCCAACTATCAAAGTACAAGACAAGTGCCACGCCAGGTAAAACACAATACAATCAATTTGACTTGCAATATAAGTGGAATGAACAACCCAAAAAGGTAAAGCCTGTTCAATACTATTACAATGTTGATTTTAGAAAATATTTACATTAGTAAGATTCGGAATAAGTTTTAGCAATTCGGAATACATGACGGACTCGATTTGCAAATCAGTGCATTACGTGATAATTGCAGATTCAAAAATATGTGTTTATTGAATATAAGGAAATTTAAAGCGTTTTGCAACAACGATACTGATACATATATAACAACTTTGATGTGACACATTTTGGAAGACCTACTTATAAACAAGTTCTGTAGTTGGTGAAAGTGGACTTGTAGTGGATAGAAAGAGTTGTGCAAAGGCAATACATTATATAATTATTTAGATAAATGATCAATATATACAGGTATTTAATTGTTCTTTTATTTCATTTGTAAATACAAATTATTTGAGACGGTTGTTTTGAGGAAATAACATATAAGTTCATCCAAACATAAGTTGTTTCAAACATTACATGCTTATCTTTTATTATTTTAAGTGCCGAATGGTTTGTTTCCGAAATGGTGATTGGTAATGATGATGATGATTGGTGAGGATGATGATGATTGGTGATGATGATGATGATTGATGATGATGATGATGATGATGATGATGATGATGATGATGATGATGATGATGATGATGATGATGATGATGATGATGATGATGATGATGATGATGATGATGATGATGATGATGATGATGGTGATGATGATGATGATGATGATGATGATGTTAAAAATAAAAAAATAATTATAAGTATTATCATAATTATTAATAATACGATTGTAATATTAATATGAAAAAAATATTCGACTCTTGACCAGTTGCCGGGCGTTAAATAGAATAATACACACACCCCGCAACTGAGTTTTATATCGTCGCCACATAACTGGGTCTTCTATCGACATCCCGCTATACTTTCCAATTATACTGGGAACGCGCGTCAAGCAGTTAAAGTTTTGCGCACAATAAGTTGTTTTTATACTGGATATACACAATCTACAACAGATAACTACATGTTTAGATTGTATTTCTAAAACAAACGATTTATTGTTATGCCGAAGTTACGGAAGTTACGGGCGCTTTGAACCTTTGCTTATTTTGGTAAAAACAACGCATCAAATTTTCATACCGCATAATAATGTTAAGAAAAGTAATAATACGTTAATAAAAATGCACAAAGAAAACTAAGTATATAAGACTTTCCTGTAAATATGCAGCAACATCACGAAAATCCGGTAAATATGTCCAGTTGTCTTTATTTAGAGAAATGTGTATGCCATAAGTCCACTTTCAAGTTATTTATTTTTCTGTTCATTTTTTTTCAATTGAGCCTTTAAATAGTGCATGTGTTTTTGTATTTTATCTACGTAATTACCACTACGATACAATTTAAAAAATGTGTTCCTTAATGATTATTTGTAACAGATTCAATAGCCGGTCAAGAAGTAACAGTTTTACAAACAATAATGTGTTATTATATTGAATATACATTATAAACAAAAGATAAACACATTTCCAAACTGTCTTTCTGAAACAAACGTTTTATTGGCATGCCGACATACGAAAATAACGGTCGCGTTTCAATATTCGTTCCCGCATACTACTTCCACGTTTAAAATAAGGTGTTAATTTTTTAATGTGGATAAATTTCACTTTAGTATTTTTTACGCTGTTTAAAAAAAGGAAATAAAATATTTTTATATATACAAAAAGCATTTTATAGGTGTCGTTTATCTTTTCGACGGTTTAATAGCATAAGACACGCAATATCAGACTGTACGTTCGAACGTCGTTTTATGTCTACGAAGGAAACAAATAAAGTAATAGCTTTTAGTATCTCCGTCCAACAACTTACAACATATCGGCTTCGCTTCTGCTGATTTATTTAAATTCATACTCATTTACATTTTTTGTTACTTACAAAACAATGATGGAATACAGATTCTTGATATAACCGAATCGGAATTGAAAATGGTGGAAGACCATATGGGTCATCACCTTAACGTCCACAACGATGTTTACAGACAACAAAGCTCTATGCTAGAAATAAAAAGGAGGCAAGGTTATAAGTTGCCACGAAAATGGACATAAAATGATAAATAATGATGTTTTTTTTACTGAGATTCATTTAACAAATTTAATCGATATGCTTTGTTTTTAATATTGTTATTATCAAATTTGATGGAACCATTTACTGAATATACACCTTATCATTTAATAAGTATTTTATTATAGATATGCCCCAACCTGTTAAGAGCGTCAGTTTATCAGATAGTGAACGCAAATATAGTAAATATTGAATATTAAATCGCCTAAAAGAATTTTATTTAGGACACAGGTAATGCAATGTTTTATTCTTTGTAAAGTGCATATGATGTATATTTAAAAACTACACAGATTTCTCTTCATTCATTGAGGTCATATAAAACGAAAGCTCAGCAAGCTTGCATCATGCTGCATCGGAAACTCTTTCAGGTGTGTTAATAAATAATAACACGCATGATGTTGTTATTATTTTTAACAATAAAAACAGATAAATATTATTTATCCCAAATGCCGTTATGTTTCAAAGATTTCACAACATACAGTGTAGTTTGGAATATAAAGTGGTAAATTATTTAAGTATCTAATTAATAACTATTGGTTTTGTTACGATGCTTAATCAGTATTGCATCGAAAAATACTGTATAGAGTAAAATGCATATAAAATTAATTGTTACGTTTGAACCATATTTGAATAAAACATAAATATTGTGGCACTTATCAAATGATTGTTCCATTTGTTAAAGTTTATTTTTTTGACAAAGTCTGATGACCGAGAATCTTTAGCAGGGACTATACTAATGCAAAAAATGCAACACAGCGAAAATCAGACAGGACCTGGATTTTTATAAAATGATACGTCCTTTAAACGAAAAATACCATTAAACCGCAAAGTGTCGTCTCTGATTAGCCTGTGCGAACGGAACAGGCTTATATGTGACGATACTCAAGTATATGCATTAAACCCCGTTTTCCCAAAGTGAGGCTCGTATTAAAGTCATCGGATAAGAAGTCTTGTTTTAACAAAGAGCGAGGAATAAATAACCACTAATGTAAATGTCAAAATATGTAAGAGAAAATGTTTTACCTCGTTAAGTATCATGACTCTAGTCTCCTAAGCACACGATTTGGAGTATTATCATAAAGTACAAAATGGTGATAAGAACTGCTCAGTATTTTTAAGTATTAAAGGTATTTGAAGGAGGGACCATTCTATGGGAACAATGGGTATGTTAGAAGGTCATTTTTTTAGCCGTGCTCTAAGCAAACGGGGCTTAATGCATGTGCGTAAAGTTTCTTCAAAATAGCCCGTGCAGTCCGCACAGGCTAATCGGGGCCGACACTTTCCGCCTAGATCAGTGTTTTTTTAAATGAGAATTTAGAAGGGATTACAAAATCCGTAAAGCGAAAAGTGTTGTCCCGGATTTGTCTGCGCGGATTTCAATGCTAATCTGTGTTTACCCGGATTTGTCTGCGCGGATTTCAATGCTAATCTGTGACGACACTTTTCGAACATGCATTGAACTCGTTTTTTCCAGACCGTGGCTCATTTATAAAAAAATTCTGCAGTAACGCCAGAGATTTAGAAAACAGCACAAACAAGTAATCTTACAATTCAATATTTAATTTCTACCTTCCTTAATTTTAATTGTGCTGGAATATTGGAATATTGGTAGTTTGTCGGATTGTCCTGAAAAGAAATGCTCACGAAAATTTTCGTATGGTTTTTACTTAATGTATCATGAGCAACAGCTATGACACAATATATGACCCGCGAAAATGGGTCTTATGTCACATGCGGACAGCGTTGCTCGAACTATATATCTAAGAACGGTCTAAGTCTAGAAATCAAGTGGTCCCGGGCTTGATCCTAACGGGTTTCATGGATCCATCTTAAGATCTCTTAATACATCCAGGACCATTTCCGACAATTGTCTGTCGATAAGCGTAAAGCTTTTGATGCATCGAGATAAAGTAATAGTTTTAAATGATCCTTCCACGCAAACATAGTTAACATATTTTTAAAAGAATTAGACCAGTATACTGGTATTTACGAAATGACGTGTTATGCACTTAAATTAACGCTGATCGATATATCCTGAGTGTTCTCCGTCCTATTTCGTCATTTATATTCATTATACGCAAGGTACTGTTGATATTTCATATTGTGAAGGATCACTATGTGTAACAACTTTATAGAGTTGAAACCTGCTTTCATGTTTGGTTACCTCTGACCCTATTAAAATATTTGTGAAAATAATAGACACGCATCTACATTTTAGGCAAATAACTTGCTTTATGACGTTGTATCGTTTTCGATACTTTAGACATTGTATACAATACAAGTATTAACATTAAAATTTACAGATGTAATATAAGTGTCATCTTTAATAGTATCATTATGGTGTTTAGTAAGTTTGTATTAACTCTAATTCATATTTATTATAATTTTAAAAATTTACAGTTACAAAAAGAAGTGTTAAGCCATTACATTGCGTCAAAAAAAATATTTTTAGAAATAAAACCGCGTCGGAAAATAAATTAATCTTGGATTGTGTTATACTTTACATTTTACATGCGCAAATATAAGAAAACGCAAATTCTGTGCATAAAAAGAGAAATTATATAAGTGTATCCAATTGTTCTAAGGTCAGGTAAGTCATCATTACCATCATCATCATATCATCATCATCATCATCATCATCATCATCATCATCATCATCATCATCATCATCATCATCATCATCATCATCATCATCATCATCATCATCATCATCATCATCATCATCATCATCATCATCATCATCATCATCATCATCATCATCATCATCATCATCATCATCATCATCATCATCATCATCATCATCACCATCGTCATCATTATCATCATCATCATCATCATCATGATCATCATCATGATCATCATCATGATCATGATCATCATCATCATCATCATCATCATCATCATCATCATCATCATCATCATCATCATCATCATCATCATCATCATCATCATCATCATCATCATCATCATCATCATAATCATCATCATCATCATCATCATCATCATCATCATCATCATCGTCATCATCATGATCATGATCATCATCATCATCGTCGTCATCGTCATCATCATCATCATCAGCAGCAGCAGCAGCATCACCAATATTCATCATCATTATCAGCATTATCATCATTATCAATCCCGGGGGAAATAAGGGACTACGGTACAAAAATCCTCCTCCAGTCAGGTCTGTTGTGTGCTGCTGAGAGTAATTCCTCCTTTTATGGGAAAGGATGTCCACTCTTCTACATTATCAAATCATTTTTTTTTTCTGACGGCCTCGACATTGACCTCCCTCTAGCGTGTCCTGGAAAACAGTCTTGCACAGAGACTTGTGTCTGTTGATGTGTCCAAGCCAAGCCAGCTTTCGTCGTTAGACGGTCGCCAGTAGGGATTCTTGTGGACCAACAAGTGATGCAGTCATGTTCCGGCGTATTCGTTGGTATTGTGCTACGTATAGGAAATGCGGAGCAGTCTTCAGAGACATTTTTGTTCAAATGCCTGTACCCTGCGTTCTGTGTCCGCTCGAAGCGTCCATGTCTCGCAGCCGTGGATTGAGCTTACGATGGACTTGAAGTGCCTGTACGTGGTGGGGAAGCTGATGGAAATGCTTGTCCACAACCTGCTCAGTCTGGCCATCGCTGCGGTCGCCATGGAAATTCGTATGACTAAGTCAGTGAAAATGATTCAGTGAAAATCTTCTTTTTCTTTCAAGTTCACAAAGCGTATGTTGCACTTAATTGCATATTACTCATATTTACCCACATTGCAATTTGCAAATTAAATTAAATTGTTCACCTTATTGTTTTGTTTTTCGTGACCATACTACTAGTAAATGTGTTTTGTTTATTATTAAATATGGTTGAGTGTTTTATTTTACACCATTTGTTTTATTTTTTGTTGTTTTCCAAATTGTGTGTTTAGAGAGGTGATTATTTTGTATAGATGATATACCGACATGTTTAATTTATACATGTAAAGAAACTTGTGAATATTGAATGCATTCAAAACCATAATGCGGTCCTAATTTATAAGATTTTTTGAAGTTACAGTTGATTTGTTAAGGAACATTGAACCCGATTTTTTTAAACATTGGAATTACTGTTAGTCAATGAAAAGTGAACAATACAAGTCTACTGTACTTCTGTTCTTTTTGTTTTGATTCAATATTACTATACTTGTATAATATATATTTACATGCACCCATCGTTTATCGAGTTGCGGATCTCCAATAAGTGGAGAAGAATTGAATCAATGATGATATAAACTTTCAATGTCAAAAGTTTTTATTCTTTATCTATTAGTTATATGTATATCTCAGAAACCTAAAACACGTATTGTATTTCATCAGCATACTCAAATTATCAAGTCAGAACACCGTACTGTATATTCACCTCTGTTCGTAAACTATATTCGCGTTTACTTTCGAAAAGAAAAAAAGAGTCAATGGCGGGATAAATACAATATCGGGTAAATGTCAGCACATATAAGTTTACTTTCTCGGCACGAAAACTCAAAGCGACAATGCTTCTGCTTTATGTTCTCTACGTGTAGCTAAATAAGCGTATATATTATCTAGTATTTTCTATACGCATGATATCATAAGCAATCGGAAGTGAATTAAAATGCTCATTAAATTTCAATGAATTTTTTTTAAGTTACTGTATCTTCATACTCGTAATCTGCGTTAAGATAATAACATGACAATAATTATAATTAAATCCAAGTAAAATCACAAATAAGCACAAAACATCGATTTATAAAAAAAAGAAATAAATTTAAAACTTACCGCAACCTTATATCACATTGTTAAATGCAATTTATTTTGTATTATATTTATAGATGAATGATGACGAATCTGGCACTTTGTTCACCACATTAAACATATTGTTGTTCAATTCATTTTATCATTGTTACTTGGTAATTTTTGTTCTGATATTTTTCAATATTATGCGAAAGTCATTATCCAGATACGTTTTCTATAAGTGGTGTCCGATATACCTTGTATTCCATGTGATCAGGGCATTGGAAAATACGTCTCCGTTAGGGATACTGTGTGTCTAGTTGGTCTTTTAACTTTAATATTTATCATGACCTATAACCTAGAACGAAGTATCTGGTCAAGCGCAAGACTTATCTGGTCTCGTCATAGTTTTCATTTCTGCAAGGAAACTATAACTTATTTTAAAAGAAATCCACAGACCACCATGGTAATATGTACGCCCTCCAGCGAGGAACTCTATTTACAAATTACACTTTTACGGAAAGTAGTATACCTCTGAAAATAAAACTTCCGTTGAATTATGTCAGAACAAAAATGGAAGATGTCAGACATAATAATTATATGTTGTAGTTTTTTAAGGAAGGGGAAAAACAATCAAAAAGTTCCGTCTTCAATACCTTAAAATTGGCATACCATACAAATGTTCTAGTATCCATTTTATTATATCAAAGAAAATCCATTTTAAAGTTACGCAAAATATTTATAGTGAAAAATGTTAACATGTAATATAAATGTCATCATTAATAATATGATAATGGAGTTCCGTAGTTTTGAATGTACTCTAATGACTATGTTTATATAAATAGTAGTAGTAGTTATTATAATAATAATAATAATAATAATAATAATAATAATAATAATAATAATAATAATAATATTATTATTATTATTATTATTATTATCATTATTATTATTATTATTATTATTATTATTATTATCATTATTATTATTATTATTATTATTATTATTATTATTATTATTATTATTATTATTATTATGATTTAAAAACGAAAATAATTATAGGATTTAGGGTAAATTCAAAATTACGGAACTCCATAATAATTATAATAATAATAATAATAATATTATTATTATCAATTATTATTATTATTATTATTATTATTATTATTATTATTATTATTATTATTATTATTATTATTATTATTATTATTATTATTATTATTATTATTATCATAATCATCATCATTATCACAAGTTTGCTTATTTAATTTAACTTTTCGATGATAATTTAACATGTTAACAATGAGATAATTTAATTTTATTATACTATTATATTCCAGCAACCAGAAAGTAGTTATTATTATAGCAATATTACTTATTTAATTCAATCAAAAATATCGTACGGAACTTAAATGTAGCAAACGTAATTTGTTCAGAAATATAATAATTATTTGAATTTAGTCCTGAAGTTGTTGGTCTTTATATAGCATATATACAAACACCCTGCAACAAGGTTTTATATCGTCGCCACATAACTAGGTCTTGTATCGACACCCCGCTATACAGGGAATGTCAGTATATATATATATATATATATATATATATATTTATATTTATATTTATATTTATATATATATTACTGTTGTTCAAATAAGTCATCAATAAAGTATTTGTACGTACATTTAAATGTATTGACAAGATAGTAGTATAAATTGTGTAACTAATGTTCTCTAATAATATATGCTAATTACTATTTGATCTCAAAACTATAGTCTCAAGTTTAAATTAATGATATTTTTATGCGTATTAATGCCACCATGTTTGTACATTTTCCACCCATCTATAGGGCCCCATTGGAAATAAGTTGCAAACCTTTCATGGGACATCCTGTGGTATATATATCATGACTTGATTTCAACATCTTGTAACTACTTGTTATTTCAGGTCTCTGCCAAATACACTATGTACTTGTAACTGAATTTAAATGATTTACTTTGACTGTGATATTGAAAAATGTTATATATCAATGCATTGTGATCCAAAACCTGTGATAATTGTTTTCCAATTGTTAAATGTTGTGAATTGACTGTATTGTATGATATGTACTTGTATGACACATAGATACATATGCATGAATACATCAATATTTAGAAAAGTGTGACTGACACTGTTTCCAGACATATTACTGTAAAAATTACTTCATGTCAGTAACGGCAGTCAGGGATGGAAAATATCTTTTTACAATTGTTGCCTGCACTGTCGACCATATTTAGTGTTTTGTTTCCCATCTAAAGAGTACCGACCCTAAACCATGGGCATGCCTGTGATATGTATCTTAAAGTTTCTTAAAAGATAAATACTATAAATTTTAACAACACGACTGCTCAGTTTTAACATTTTCAATACAGTATGTCTTATTTTGAGAATCCATTCTAAATTGAGTTCCTTTCCAAGGGAAAAGTTATGCCGTAATATATTAATATTACCAAACTGAACATTGTTACACTGTCCCTAATTTTAATGGCACTGGATTGTTTAAGGCTTTGAAAAGCTAGTTGCCTGGCCGGGATAACAACATCTGGAATTAAAATGCCTAGGATAAAATATAAACAATATCTGCCAGAAGTACTGTATGGTTGCCATCATCAAATGTACAGAAAAATCGGTTTTCAAATTCAATCAAGCCCCACTCATTCCATTCCATGAAACCTTTCAGGTGTCTCAATACTGATTATAGCCCTACTGAGGGCCGTATGGCTATGGTCCATATACAGTTTGTGACTGCCTGGCTGGTCACTATAATGCCTTTGGGACCAACGTAGAGTTTACTATTTCTTATATTACACCAAAGAGTTTTCTCTGTACCACTGTACAGTGTTGTACGTTTGTTGATGGTTTAGAACATAAACATATTGATAAAATCTCAAAGTTTGTCTCTTGCAGCCGAACATCTGCAATGTTGCAATGAATATAATTTAAGAAAAACTTATTCTTTTAAGTTTGAATAATGTTGTTGTTTTCACTTCAATAAACAGCTAATTGGCTTTCTTAACATTTTATTAAAATTTGAATATTTTTCATGCAATAATATTTAATTTTAAACAATAACATTAATAAATATTAAATTATATTACTCCTTAAAGATATTGGTCCTTATTAGATGGTCGCTTTAGCGACCGTCTAAAGTGCTTAGTGTAAAATTCAGGTCTGTACGGCCTAGCTACTAGAAGCCCAACTCCCGCTTACTACGCGTATCCGCGCAAGAAAGAGTTGTATAATTTATGCAAGAGTTTTGAGTTCTCCAATTATGTTTATTCACAAATGAAAACATTATATTAATATCGTGTTAAATGCAATAGTTTCGAATGGTGTTTTATAGAAAAGAATAAAAGAACAATGATCGTATTGTACGTGTCGCGGAGGAGATTGTTTATGAATAATTAAAATAGTCCACTTTCTGCTGCGTGACGTAGTATTTTCGCTCATCTCTTTCATAAATCTGAGGCTGGCGATAAACAAAGGGGAGTCCGGGTGAGAATAACGCACTAGTATAAGGTAACGCTTGTTTATATTATCAGGTCTCAATTAATAATACGTTGACCACGAGTTCAACAATTATTACAGGGATACGATAGACAACATAAAAAAAATTAATTATCGCTGAAACTGAATTTTAAAGGGATCTTTTCACGGTTTGGTAAATTGACAAAATTGAAAAAAGTTGTTTCACATTCGCAAATTTTCGTTTTATTTATGATATTTCTGAGGAAACAGTATTACTGAACATTTACCATCGTCCAATATAGCCATGATATGTATCTTGTGACGATTTGAAAACCTAAAAATTATAAAGCGTTGCAACGCAAAACGGTTGAATAATTTGGAGAGTTCTGTTGTTGTCGTTTAAATTTACGAAACTACGAAGATTGATAATATAAGGTATAAAATACTTAAATTGTGTATATTCGGCGGAATAGCCGAGAGGGCTAATGCGTATTTACTTTCGACTAACTCCAGGACTTCGGGGGTCACTGGTTCCAGCCCTGGTACCGGCTACTTTTTTTGGCTTTTTAAATTTTATTCTTGATTTTTTACTGGAGCTTTTAAGATCCAGTGTTAACATTTATCAATATAAAGCATTTAATGACAAACTTCAAAATATGCCAACATCTGTGAAAAGGCCCCTTCAAAAAACATTTTAATATAACAAGAATATTCTCTAAAAAATGTAGTCTTGCTGTTTTGGAATAAGGTTTGGTTTTTTTGGTTTCTAAATAACTTATTTAAAAACAAAAGTTAAATCATAGTGTTTTTTACTTGTTATACGCATATTCACCACATTATAATGTGTGTAATAATAGGCAAACCATACATTAGTAAAATTCAATCTGCCTTCGCACATAGAAGGAATGGGTCAATAAGGTGCTGCGTTTCCTTTGCTTACTTCAGTTAGAGGTCAATTCTTTACGTAATAGCAATCACAAGGCCCCGGCTTAAAGGGAATTGCGGAGCGTTCTTACATAATAAAAGTCGTAGTCGCATGGTATTTGCGTTTAGAGTCCTATTTCGTCACGTGGTTCTTTTTCGCGGGTGTTATGGCATTCATGATATGAGGCTATTAATAGATGCGCCTGTCGATAAACAAAGGAAAGTCCACGGGCAATAACAACGCAATAGGTTACGCTCTCACATACACCTCAATGACGTAGTACAGGTCGTTAATTGAAGCTATTAATAGATTCGGGAAAAAGTTGACGCTTATTTATATTCTCAATTTATAAAACGTTGTACACACGTTCAACAATAACTTCAGCGATACGATAGACAAAAACGAAAAAAAGTTTCATAATCGCTAAACCCGAATATAACAAACAATTTATAATAATAATACGAATGACCTGTTTCGTAACCTCGTTCATGAGTGGGCTATTTATATGATGAGCGCATATGGAATAAGACCCATTTTCGCATGACGAGGGTCATAACAAATCTCCTTGCGAATTGAAAATGCCACATTTAAGAACAATGCTTTTTGATACAAAATTGAATTCAAAATAGCAAACTTGTTAATAATGGCAGCCTATCCACACATTAAGGAATGATTTCCAGACGTTCTGACCAAGTACGGCAAACATTGTGGTATGATAATTAAACGATTTTCTCTTATCGTGACACTATACAATTTCGCTAATGATTGTTTTCTCATCTTGGAGGCGAATGTAAAATTCTGCGAGATGGATTGTAACGCGTAATTGTAACAGGGCCACAATTTGTGTCGTTTGAGCATACAAAGAGTAGTCCGGAATTCCTTACACTGAACAGTGCTACATCCTTTGAATTGAGCACATACGCAGTGATGTAGCAAAAATTCAGAGGTTGTATCTCGAATCAGCTTATTAAATATTCGAAAATATTCGTGCGTGTCTGTTGGCGTTATGTAAGTCACTAAGATGAAAACTGAGTAAAACAGCTACGCCTAAAAGCGCATTAGTGCTCTATACCAATGTTTATGTCAGCGTTGTTGGCACCGTGTGAACTGCTCGGGTAACAAGTAAAGCATAAACAGCAATGTTCATATACTTTAATTCCTCCATATACAAGATACGAAGATTATTGTATATTTTGAATTTGTATATGGTGTCAAAAGACAAAAGTTCTTTTACACGGAACTTTCATTATGAATTTATATTCTTGTTGATATAGTCATAGTCATTTGATATTAGAAAAAATATTCCTTTATTATAATGGTGACTGCAAATTTTCTTTTTATTAAGTTCTCATTTCCATTTTCATCATACTTTCTATGCTTTCAGAACGTCCAAAAAGCATGTTGTTTTTATTTTGTCTTAGTTATTTCCATGAAATAATAAGGATGATAAAAAGTGCACACAAAACTCGACTTGTGCGCTATGACACACACTTTACAAAGTTGAATGGCGTGTGTTCATTTCAAACTTGCGATTGATTTTGAAAAATGAATTGCGTGTTAAATTATGCAATAGCGAACATCTTCAGTGCCTTCAGCGCTTTGATATATCTATATTATCGGTTGATTTAGTGCAAAATTATTGGTGTGTAACCCGAACTATATTTTCGGTGTAAAATCTTCCGCCTAGAGGCGTTAGACATATCCTTCCACCAAATACACCCGAGAGACGATCGCCGTTATGGCGGAATCGTCCGAAGAGTTCCGATTGGCTGTCGCGCAATGCTCGCACATGCGCACTCGTCTGAAGCCGAAAACGAAAATAGTGCATCATACGTCTTTCGTTATGTAACAATAATGTTTAAATCACCGTTATATAACGGGCATCGAGACCAAATAGACATAGTTTAATGACAGGTATGTTTTCAAAATCAGTTACGCATGTTTATTTGTTAGGTTATGCTGAGTAAGTCATTAATTCGGGTTGAAAATATTTGCCTTCGGTAGAGGATAGATTTCAAATGGCGGAATTGTATGTTAAACAAGTCGACATGTACCAATTTATAAGAATCATCACGTTTATATTAGATTATACTGATTGTTAAAATTTATATAAACCGATGGATAATGTTCGTATGTTGTCTTGGAGATATTTGAAAGGCAGATACGATATTAATTATGTTGGCTTTCATGATTCGAATTTTAGGGAAAATGGCGGAATTGTAGGGGTAACAATAAGTTTATGGTATATTTTGAACGAAGCATCAAATGTATTTAAACATCTTTAAAATATAAATGGAAGCTGAAAATTTACAAAACTGATGTTACTTAATAGTTTGCAAAAAAATTGTGATTTTCTACCTAGTAATTTTAATGCTATTTAAGATGGAATGAGGGATTTTTTTTATCCAAATGCACATTTTACAAATTAAGACAAAATTATGTTTACATCTATTAAACATCCGTTTCATGATTTACTACAAGTTTATTCTGTTCAAGTTGCATTTATGGATATTTTGTAAACCTTTTCACGAGATAGAAGATGATTATGTTACCTTAGAATTCAGGTTGGTGTTCATTTAACCATGCAGTGTTGACTTTACTGGAAGAATATTCCAAATGCTTTGTGCAAAGATGACCACGCATCCAAGAAATTGAAGCATAAGACCTGTATCATTTATCTCTGTATTCCTACTAGACTTGATAGATTTTGATTTTGGTTCCTGTTTTACTTCAAAGTCACTATCATAAAACAGTATTCACTTTCTGTAAAATCACCTAATACCTTTTCAAGCTTCTCAATATCTGAGAAATTAACAAAATCATCTTTACTTTATGCAATACTGAACAACACTGAGATTGTACTTAAAAACTAATGAACATTATAATTAAGGTTACATTAATTGTTTTTGTTTGAATTTTTAGTGCAATACCGAAAATGGAAACGGCGTGAAAACAGTCAATGTCGGAACAATTTAAAGGACGCATGCTAATTATCATGATTAAAGCAATTTCTAAATTTGTTGCAAAGATCTATTGTGATTGTACTTGTTTGTCAAATAAAGCGGCCTATCAAAGGTCAATATGTGAGAAGTTGTTCATGTGTGTTTGATGTGTGACAAATTTATTTTGAGAATATTCCTGTACTGATTGAATAATGTAGGCTAAAGACTTGTTATTACAGTAGACGCACGTGTGTTTTTTATACACTTTAATATAATTAATCTTTTAAAAAATTAAATTGATGTTTGTATTAGATAATTCATTTATATAAATAAACGTCTCTTTGTGAATAGTTTTAAGCAACTGATGGGAAATCACAGATGCAATATCTGACGCGATTGAAAACACAACAAATTGGTATCGCAATTTCCGTAATATTTTTCATCTCTTTTCTCATTAAATTTCTTCATGTAAACAATCAATTTTAAAGCTTTCGTACGATGGTTACTTCTTCAATATTTAAATAAAAATGGTAAATATTTGATGATCTCAAATTGAAGATCGCGTCTCGAAGCCGCTTAAATCGACCGCGGCTGCTGGTACTGTTGGTATTAACTCGGCGCAATACATTGACTAGTTCAAATAAACAATTGAAAATAACAGAAAAAACGCCAATGTATAAGCTTTCTAATGAATGATATTTGTAAAATTTCTTACTAAAAATGACAGAGCAATAATACATATTTACAGTGAAGGTGACGATATTTTTTACCCGAAACTCAGCCGCAGTTGGAAGACAAACCGTAATTACGTTGTGTTAACTCGTCATACCTTTTTTAATATGTTATGCATTGACATATAAATTAGATATTTAGAAAGAGCAACATTTCAGCTTTCTTAAATGCACCCCAGGAAACCCGATACGTTGCGGGTCGTGTAATACCATAGGGGACAGTGCTGTTCATTTTGGCATGAACTTACATAGGGTAAGTAAATTGGAAAAAATACATTTTTCAAAGTCCAATTTGAAACAACTGTGTATTAACATTGATAACAAAGGTATTGGCCTACATGTAGACAAAATCCTGGCAAATTTTCTTAAAAAATGAGCGAAATGTGGCTCCCTGAAGTAGAAGATAGGGCAAAACGGGCCATGTTCAGGCATTTAGGGGAGACAAAACTGATTTAATTTGCAAGCCACTACAATAATTGAAGGATTTATACAACCTTTCACATGTCTGCCTGAACCTCTCAGCAGGGTTTCTCCAGAAAAATATTTAGTGTGGAGAAATTTGCGTTTTTAATGACCATGTTGGGAAAACATTGATACCATCTAGGGAAGACCAGGAAACCATATGTGGGCAGTGACTTTTTAATTCTTTTTCGTGACAAAAAACCTAATTTTCAGCCATTTTAATGCAATTTCTTTGCTTTGTAGAGGCCTATAGTATGTGTATGTGGGCACATATGCATACAAATTTACTTTTAATGCTTAATAATACATTCAATTATATTATTTGACTTTCATCCAACATCATTTCAGAAACTTGAATCCATTGTCTTATATATAATGTGGTTATTCCATATCCACTTTAGATATGTAAAGCTGATAGTTTTATCTTAATAACTAACTCGTTTGCCAGTTTGTGCTAAAATTACATTGTATCACAATGCTAGTGTTGCCCCCCCCCCCCCCCCACACACACACATTAATATACCGCCACAAAGTCTGTTTGGCGGCTATATAGGAATCAGTTTGTCCCGACCGTCCCTGTCCCAGTATGTTACGTCCGTCCCGATTTTTTGTCTGTTTGTCCGCCCGATTTATTTTCATGATTTTTTTTTGAACAAATGAATATACAACATTCAAACTTCATATGTTGATGCAACCTTATTAGCTATATATATATAATTTAATTTTACGATTTCATATCATAAAACTTATCAAAAAAACAAAACATTCAGGGATCATAAATATTACAGAGTTAGTTACATGACTATGATTAAAACTTTGTGGTTACCATGGTAACTATTTACAAATTAATAAATTCATGCAGTTATTTTAAGCCGTTATTGTGGAATGGAATATTAATCATTTAAAATGCATTCTGTAATAAAGTGAGTATAGGTAAAATGTCTTCAACATTCAAACATATTATATCAACATGAGAGCTATTGTTACTCTAAAATCTATCATTGTCATTGCACAAAATCAAAGACTGATTGTGATTGTAAATTTGTTACAGCAACTAGCTGTAATATGAGCTTTTACTAGTCCCAATTTGGTTGGCAACTTGCATTATTACATCTGCACGTGGGATAGATAGAGAATACTAGGTTAGCGTTGAATACAGAGAAGTTTATGTTGCGAGGCTTAGAACGCCGGAAGCGCGAGCCTTGGCGAGCGCTTTCGGTGTTCGAGCCGAGCAACATAAACTTCTCTGTATTCAACGCTAATCCTAGTATTCTATTTATCCCATTTGATTTTTTCAACGTGACATTTAACATAAATAGATCTAATAACCTTAACATTCATTTTAATTCAGTCATAAAAGCGCTTAAAATCTAACAAATGTAACCATGCGTAGTGCTATACATGTATTTGTTCTGGTACGCAAAATAGTCTTTAAAAAATTCACACACAAACTGTAAAACAAGTAAAAATATCACCATATGCCTGCATTCAATTTTACGCAGTATGCGAGTTTTAACACATTACGACCGCGAAAAGAAGATTTTACTTTACTTTAATTCATTTTATTTTCGAAAGAAAATGATCAAAATCCAATATGGCGGCGATTGCTCCTGACAAAATGCTGTCGATGTCAACATACATGTACACCATCGACGACCTTGTTCTGGCTACCATAACTTTAAATGTCGCTTTTTATGATTTTTGACTGGCGCGACTTTGTACAGGTCTGTCAATACTGAATAAACTGTACGCTGAAGTTTCTTTAGCTAATGAAGACCTTGACAATTTTGACGAGTAAACAGACAATTGCAGCGACTGACACTTTATTTGACAAAATATACAGGGCAATACGTTTTCCGACTTCGGACGACAAATTTAAGGATGCGCACATAAATATGCAATCAACAACAACAACGATGTTTTAATAAATGTGAATAAATGGAAATTACTTTTCATTCTGATTGTATTGGAATAAGTTTTTAGGGGTAAGTGGTTGCATATGCATGCATTATTTGACACGCTTCGTTGTTTCAAAGGAATAGGACGGGAGCTATCGATTAAGGGGCAAAAACTAAAAAATATTGTTTGAAAATCTGTAGAAGATTTATTCGTGTTGACAAACGGACTCGAAATATTGCTCGGTTTTCGACCGACTGTGAGTTAACGGCTGGACAGATATTTTTGAAGTTAACTTTTCTTGAAAGGTTGTCCAATTGCCCATAGTAGGATCAAGGGATGCTTTGGATTAAAGCTATTTTTGACATGTTTGCGGCCCGCGAAGACAGGTCTATAATAAAGTCTAGTTAATGACCTTGTTATAATTCCAATATCAGAGGGTGGGGATTTTTTTTTCATGGCTCTTTGTCAATTTTTTCTCATTAAACATGATTTTATACATTAATTTGAATATATTGGGCTCCTAAAAAATATATATATGAAAAATACTATCCTGGGTACGTAACTTCCACCTGTGATGGCGCCCATGTTAAAATCATTTCCCCGAGAACAGGGAACGACAAAAGTACAAACAATAATCAAAACACGTAAGAACTAGTATCTTACCTTTAATTTCCTTTAAAATCCATCTAATAATCCATTTAACTTAATAATTGACGATTTTGCATCTAGGGTCTTTAATAATTATTTTAGCATAGTTAAATAAAGACCCTTATGCCATTCTATCACTTTATTCAAATGAGTTTATGAACGCGATAAACTTTCTTCTTCGTCACACGCTACGTCATGTACTCTACATTACTGCTGTTCAATTGAACCGGAGCAGTTTATCTAATAATAGCCGTTGGTAAACTCGGTTGCATTTGCAGATTTCTGCATACAAACATAATTATGTTTAAACTTGCACACTGTTTTATTTATCTATGGTAAATGCCTTTATTGTACGAGAAAATAATTTAATATATAAATACACAAAGAATGGCAAACATTCCAGTACAAAACAGATAAATGAGTAGAAAATACCCTTGTACAAAATGGGACGTTCCCAATTCCAGTGTGGTGCTATTTTTACCATCTTATACTTTACACAGCTCTATGCCTAACGTGAATTAAATAGGAAAGCAAACATAGCAGATTATTCATGAACTGTGCGATATGTGTATGGCTTGTTGTACATTCTTAATATTTAAGTTAAATGTCAAAAGTATATGCTTTGGTTATAAACAATGCACATTACACGAAATAAGGAAAATGTGATCAATTGACAATTCAGATATGTCGACATACAGTACATGTAGAAAACATGTGAAATAAGTCGCGTTTATAATAAATCGTCAAAAAAAATGGGGGAATGACGCAATAAGTATGTCATTTTATGACGCCATCAATCAGCTGATTCATTATACGGATGGCGAAAAATTATGTCATATGACTAGATTTAAAGGTTGAAGGTCGTATAATTTTGAAGCTTAAGTTTTGTCGACTTAGTTTCTTATGAAAAATAATTCAGTGGTGAGTGAGATACAGTTCTGTACTGCTAAAACCATCAACATCATCAGCTGAGAACCGCCTATCAACAAGTGTTTCGGCCCTTCAATCACAGGACACTCTCCAGGCGGCGGGCCCGCAGTGTTGATCAGACACTACGTGTTAGTGGTAGGCTTCCAGCTCCTCTCCTCTCTCTTCATCCACAACCAACTGGATGCCCTTTCTGCTGCTAGGCTCAGTTTACCCACTGCTCTTCCTGTCTGCTCCTTTGATGCACAAGGCATTGAACATTCTCCACAGCGACTGTGCTGGGAATCCTCTAGTGCCAATTTCCACAGGGTAGAGCCACACTCGCCATCCTTTCTCTCTGCACTGTTCTTTCAGGTATGTATACTTGGCCTTTTTCCGTTCGAAGGCCTCTTCACAACGAGATTCCCAAGGGACTGTCAGTTCAACCATGATCAGACACTTATCTTTAGTGGACCACAACACAATGTCAGGCCTTAATGTTGTCTGGATAATGTTCGGGAACACTAGCTTTTGCTTCAGGTCAACAGACATTTCCCACTGATCAGATTCATCTAATACAGAACTGGTAGGCTGCAGTTTTTTAGACGCCTTTTGTCCTTCCTTCACGAACTGAATCATTTGGGGTTTCTGTCTGGGCCTCTTCTTGGTCCTCTCGCGCTCCAACTTGTCAGCAAGTTCCTGAAGAACACTGTCGTGTCTCCACCTGTAGCGTCCTTGGGTGAGGGCTGTGGTGCACGATGACAGAATATGTTCCATGGTTCCTGTCTTGTCACACAATTGGCACTTGGGGTGATCCTGTAGACCCCATATGTGCAGGTTTGAGGGTCACGGTAGCAGGTCATAGACTGATCTGAGCAGGAACGCTATCCTCAGTGGTTCGTAGCTCCAAATATCAGCCCAGGTCAGTTTTCTTTCTGTCGTTGTCCATTTCGTCCACGCACCTTGGGCACCCATAGCCACAGCTTTCGCTCTTCTGTCTTCTTTTCCTGCTGCTCTGACTTCATCTTGCACCATTCTCCTCCTTTCCATGTTTCCAGCAGAGCTCCATAATGTTATCTTGGAGCTGCCTAGCCCCTGTCTGCCTACAGCTGTGATGCCGACAATGTCTTTTTGCTGGAGTCTTTTCTCGGCCTGTTCGACTGCTTGGCTTGCTGACCACTTTCTCCCTGTCCTAGTTTCAATCCCAGCATTTCGAATTGAACTGTCCTGCGATTGCTTGAGCGTCACTACCAGTCGTGTCTTTGCAACTTTGAACTCCTCCACTAGTGATGATAGCGGGAGTTGTAGCTGGTTCGATCGCCCATACAATCCGATGCTGGTAAAGCTTGGTGGTATTCCCAGCCATCGGCGCAGGTGTTTGCTGATCTTTCTCTCCAAGCATTCGA